>NW_024498720.1:0-2739 GCF_017590055.1 Onychostruthus taczanowskii
TTTTTTTTTGAGGTGAAATCCCCAAAATTCGCTTTTTTCCCTTAAATTCCACCCAAATTCCACTCTTTTTTTGGTTGTTTTTTGGGTTAATTCCCCAATTTTCCCTTTTATTTAAATCCCAAAAATCTGGGTTTTTTTCCGGGTTAAATCCTCTTTCTCCTGGGTTCGGGGAGGCAAACCCCAAATTCTCTGATTTTTTTCCAATTTTCCCCGTTTTCCCCCCAATTTTTCCCTCATTTTTTCCCATTTTCCCCCCATTTTCCCCCCAAATCCCCAAATCCTCCCAAAAAATCCCCAAATCCTCCCAAAAAATCCCCAAATCCTCCCAAAAAATCCCCAAATCCTTCCCAAAAAATCCCCAAATCCTCCCAAAAAATCCCCAAATCCTTCCCAAAAAATCCCCAAATCCTTCCCAAAAAATCCCCAAATCCTTCCCAAAAAATCCCCAAATCCTTCCCAAAAAATCCCCAAATCCTTCCCAAAAAATCCCCAAATCCTCCCAAACCATCCCCAAATCCCTTTTTTTGGGATAATTCCCCTAAATTCCCTTTTTTTTTTGAGGTGAAATCCCCAAAATTCGCTTTTTTCCCTTAAATTCCACCCAAATTCCACTCTTTTTTTGGGTGTTTTTTGGGTTAATTCCCCAATTTTCCCTTTTATTTAAATCCCAAAAATCTGCTTTTTTTTCCGGGTTAAATCCTCTTTCTCCTGGCTTTGGGGAGGCAAACCCCAAATTCTCTTTTTTTCCCCAATTTTCCCCGTTTTCCCCCCAATTTTTCCCTCATTTTTTCCCATTTTCCCCCCGTTTTTCCCCAATTTTTCCCTGTTTCTCCCCAATTTTTCCCCTTTTTTCCCCCAATTTTCCCCAATTTTTTCCCAATGTTTCCCTGATTTTTCCAGGTTTTTCCCTGATTTTTTTTCCCCTGATTTTTTCCCTTTTTCCCTGATTTTTTCCCTGATTTTCCCCCTATTTTTCCCCGATTTTTTTCCCCCGATTTTCTCCCTGTTTTTCCCCCAATTTTTCCCTGTTTTTCCCCAATTTTTCCCTTTTTTTTCCCCTGATTTTCCCCGATTTTTTCCCTGATTTTTTCCCGATTTTCCCTGATTTTTTCCCCGATTTTTTCCCTGTTTTTCCCCAATTTTTCCCTTTTTTTTCCCCTGATTTTTTCCCCTGATTTTTTCCCTTTTCCCCTGATTTTTGCCTGATTTTCCCCCTATTTTTCCCCGATTTTTTCCCTGATTTTTCCCGATTTTTTCCCGGATTTTCCCCGATTTTTTCTCTGATTTTTTTCCCTGATTTTTCCCGGATTTTTCCTGATTTTTCCCGGATTTTCCCCGATTTTTTCCTGATTTTTTCCCTGATTTTCCCCGATTTTTTCCCTGATTTTTTCCTTTTTCCCCCGATTTTTTCCCCTGATTTTTTCCCTTTTCCCCTGATTTTTGCCTGATTTTCCCCCTATTTTTCCCCGATTTTTTCCCTGATTTTTTCCCGATTTTTTCCCTGATTTCTCCCCTGATTTTTCCCGATTTTTCCCTGATTTTCTCCGATTTTTTCCCTGATTTTCCCCGATTTTTTCCCTGATTTTTTCCCTTTTCCCCCGATTTTTTCCCGTATTTTCCCCGATTTTTTCCCCGATTTTTTCCCTGATTTTTTCACTGATTTTTTCCCTTTTTTCCCCCGATTTTTTCCCAGATTTTTCCCCTGATTTTTTCCCTGATTTTTCCCCTGATTTTTTCCCTGATTTTTTCCCTTTCCCCCAGATTTTTTCCTGATTTTCCCCCGATTTTTCCCCGATTTTTTCCCCGATTTTTTCACTGATTTTTTCCCTTTTCCCCTGCTTTTTCCCTGATTTTCCCTGATTTTCGCTGATTTCCCCCTGATTTTCCCCCGATTTTTCCCCTGATTTTTTCCCCAATTTTTTCCCAATTTTTCCCAATTTCCCCTTTTCTCCAGGCATTTACTCGGTGGCCGGGAAGATGTCCCCTGTGGGTGATTTCAGACCAGGTAAATTCTCTTTTTTCCCCAATTTTCCGCCTTTTTTTCCTGGATTTTTCCACGTTTTTTCCAAGCTTTTGGGGTTGATTCATTTTCCACCACGATTGGGAATTTCTGCTCCAAATTCAGCTGCAAAATCCCCCCAAAATCGATTTTTTTTCCCTTGCAATTCCAAAAAAAAACCTAAAAAACCAAACCAATATTTGTTCCCTTAAAATCTCCCCCAAAAAATTTTTCCCTTAAAATTAAAAAAAAAATCAAATTTTTCCCTTTAAAATTAAAAAGGAAATCAAAAATTTTCCCCATAAAATTCAAAAATAAATAAATTTTTCCCCTTAAAATAAAATTTTTTTATTTTTTTCCCCTTAGAATCCCAAAAAAATCAAATCAATTTCCTCTTAAAATTAAAAAAAATCAAAATTTTTTCCCTTAAAATCCCCTAAAAGATCAATATTTTCCCCCCATTTCCCCCCCTTTTATTCCCATTTTATTCTCATTTTTCCATCCCAATTTTCCCTTTTTTCCCATTTTTCCCCATTTTTCCCCCATTTTTCCCCCATTTTTCCCATTTTTTCCCATTTTTCCCCCATTTTTTCCCATTTTTTCCCCATTTTTCTACCTTGATCCCTTTATTTAAAATGCTTCGATTCCCGCAGAGTTTCGAGGACGATTACGACGACGTTTCCATGGCGGGATCCGAGGGGGGCGCCCCGGCCAAAGGTGCACCAAAAACCCCCCAAAAT
>NW_024498721.1:0-2737 GCF_017590055.1 Onychostruthus taczanowskii
TGGCTCTAGGACAAACAACTTAATAAGTGGTAACTAATGATCCGCTAGTACAAGCAGGGCTCATGATGGTTCGTTAACTGATCTCAGAGTGCAAAAAACAATACAGAGGGTATTTCAGTATTAATCAAAACAAATACACCTTTTATTGAGTGCCCACAGCAAATGTGATAGAAAGATTATAAAGGAGATAAGGGATAAGAAAGAGAAAGAGGGGGAGGGGAATACAGCTACCAATGGAGAAACAATATCCTTGTGGTCCAGCCAATAGATTCTTCTTGTCATGTTGGGAAGAATCTCAAAGTTTTGGTTAACTCAGGGGTCTATTGTAGTCTTCTGCTGAGGGGGAAACAGGTAAAAGACAATGGAGAATGAGTCTATTGAAAATGGGTACAGACAGTCCATATTCTGCAGTAGGATAAGTCAATCTCAGCAGTGAGTGAGACCCATTGTTTCAGGACTGGTTTCTGTGGGAAAGCTGTCTTGGTCCAGTGAACACACCTGCAGGCAACACTTGGCAAAAATCCTGCTTCAGTCAGGCCAGCATCCCCTGTGTTAGCATTATAGGCGTCTCAGTCTCAGTTCTAGGGAGGGAGCTTCAATCTCTGTCTGTCATTGTGGTCATGAGGCAGATGAGGGAATTTCTGTGGGGGACCACCAAAGTTACTCCAGAAAGTCCATTTGGCCAAGAGGTGGGTAAATTCATGGTCTGTTGTGATGAGTGGGTATCAAGCTGCTCCTTGCCAGGCCCTGCTCAAAGCAGTGTACCATGGCAGCACTGCAAACACAGCTGCAATCAATCACTTGGTTAGCATCCACCTCAACCAGGCCCAGAACTCCAGTCAGGATCTTCAGGGTCTTAGTCTCTGTCTTTGCAACAGTCATGAGGCAAATGAGGGAAACTTTGGACCATCTCTTACAGTAACAAAGTGATGTCACATGAAGTTAAAAATTCACAAAAAGTTCCTAGTAAATATAAGTTAGTTTTAAAACCATGACAATAGGGCCCTAGAGTAATGGAGCAATGAGGAGCTCCCAGGAAATACCCAAAACATAAGAAATTAATACTCAAAATACTCCTATGCCTCATTCACTGTGGATTTTAACATTCAGATTTTAATTAAGATTTTAATCCTTTCCAAAAAAAAAAAAAACAAACCAAAAAACTCTTCAAATAGCAGACCACCAAACTTTTTTTCCATAGCTAAGCAACCCAGTGATTACAGCTGAGACTCAGTTCAAGAATGAAGACAAAAAAAGATTAAATTTTCAAGTGTTGATAGTTGTAATGATTTATTGATAACAAGTTTAAAGAGCATCATAAGCTTTTTATAGTAATACTTGCTAAGAGGGGATGGACTTTTTTCTACGCTGGGTTATTCTCAGAAATCATAAATACAGAAGAAAGTTGAGTGCACTGCAAAGCTGGTCCTCCTCCAAACAATACACTGTGTGGAAAATTTCCCTTTGTTGTACAAGAGATGTCAGGGTTGGACTGAGCAGATGAGCCCATCCATTTCATCACACATTTCTATACATCAGGCTGGATGCCATCAACACAACTAAGTGGTAAGCTTAGGAATTATTTTTGTGAAGCATCTGGTATTCACTATAACAAACATCATCTCTCCTCCACCTGGCAGTATTGTATTTCAGCCAAAAGCCCCAGGCTTTGGAAGAGGGAAAAACCAGTCTGAGAGATCTTTCCAATACCCATGTCTGGCAGCATTCTTCCCCTTCTCCAGCTCCAGGAAAAAAAAAAATCAAATCAAATCAAACAATGCCTCTGAACTTATTGGGAAACAGTCACTTTCTAGAGGCAGCTCTATGGAACAGCAGTTCAGTGTAGCAATATTTTATGAAAAATCCTTTGCTAGGATTTTTCCCTCCTGAGGAGCTGAGGGCCTCAGGAAAGAAATGTAAACAATAACTATCTGCTGCTATGGAATGTTACAGGTGCATCTGTGATTGGTGGATGTTGATTGTTTCTAATTAAGAGCCAATCACAGATGCAGCTGCATCAGACTCTGAGAGTCACAAGATTTTGTTATTCATTCTATTCTTGTTCTTTCAAGCCTTCTGATCAATCTTTTCTCTCTGTTCTTTTAGTATAGTTTAATGTAGTATTTTAATATAATATATATCATAAGATAATAAACCAGCCTTCTGAAAATGGAGTCAAGCCTCCCATCTCCACACGTGGGGAGTTCACAACAGTTCAGCACAGCATGGATTTAGCTGGAGGAAAGTGAGAACAAAGGAACCTCATCAGAACTCCATTAAATTTTAGAAGCCAGAGGCACTCCCCATGACTCAACAAACTGAGTGGTGCAGCTGAAACTCCTGGAGGACAGGATGCCACCCAGAGGGACCTGGAGAAGCTTGAGAAGTGGACTCATGTGAACTTCATGACGTTCAACAAGAACAATTGCAAGGTGCTGCACCTGCGTCAAGCAACCCATGGTATCAATACAAGCTGGGCAATGAACATATCATGTGCAGCCCTGCTGAGAAGGAATAGGGGCTGCTGGTGGATGAGAGACTGGATATGCAGCCCAGAAAGCCAGCCATGTCCCAGGGCTGCATTGCATTCTGTATGGACAGCAGGTCAACAAGAAGTGATTCTACCCTTCTGCTCTGGTAAGATCCCACCTGCAGTGCTGAGTCCAGCTCTGGGGTCCCCAGCACAGGAAGAACATGGACCCATTAGAGCAGGTGATGGAGAAGGAAGACTTGCACA
>NW_024498722.1:0-876 GCF_017590055.1 Onychostruthus taczanowskii
AACAGACCCCAAAAGGGGTAACAGGTTTCAACAAGAGCAGCAGAACACAGCCATGCTGAGATTCAGGCTCTAATTCCCAAATGTAAGGAACAATATGACAATAATATATGTCATACAATCAGAAAAATCTAGAATTAGCAAAGAACTTGTGAGCAGAAAAAAAACATCATGTTTTTGCAAATCCTCAGGGATAGACAGTTCTGCCTGAAAGAGCATTGTGAACATTAATTAAGGATGAACATAATTGTATACACTGGGAAGGGGATGCCTTACATAATTATTGGAGAAGGAGAACAATAAGATGCAACCTGTACTCTAGTGGAAAGCAGGTAACCCAAGGGTGTGAAATAATGTCTTGGAACCAATCCATAAACTAGGACTAGAGTTGAGCTTCGTACAGTAGACAAAGGACAATATCCTGGACAGCACTGGCAAGTTGACTTTTATGAATTGGCAAGACAAGGGGGCTGTAAATACCTTTTACATTTCACTGATACCTTCTCAGCGTGACCTAAGGCATTCCCAACCCAAACAAATAAAGCCAAAAAAGTTGTCAAGATTTTGGTAAACAACATAATGCCCTGGTTCAGAGTGCCTTTAGACATCTCCTCTGGTCGAGGGCCACGTTTCCTAGCAAATATTGCACAGCAACTTTGCAATAATCTCCAAATCAACTGGCACCTACACATGCTGTATTGGCCCCAGGCCAGCAGCCAAGTGGAAAAGATGAATTATCTGCTGAAACAACAAATAGTCAAAACTGGACAAGAGGCCAACATACCGTGGCCCCAGGCCCTACCTTTGGCTTTATTAAGGATTTGAGAAGACCAAGAACAAAAGAAAATCTGAATCCCTTTGAAACACTGTACAGAAGAC
>NW_024498722.1:1716-2838 GCF_017590055.1 Onychostruthus taczanowskii
TCCATTTTCATGTGATTCCTATCAGGATTTTCAAATTAAAATGGGAGAACTATAACCTAGCACAAGATAGTTCCCTTCTTCTGCGGCACACAGTGGGGGTGGGAGGACCATCATCCCACAGAAATACAGGAATTGAGCCCACCAGGAATGCGACCCAACAAATACTGTTTCCAGCAGGCAACTCTTGTGCCACTACAATAATAAATCGGCCTGCTCGTACACTTAGTAGATGGAACAGGTCTCATAGAGGATCTGCTTTTGAGAATTGAATTTCATTCTTGGGCTATTTCAAGCCATCAGAAATAGTGACCAATCAAGTTGGAAGGGAAGCCGGGAGCACAATCACTCTATTAGGGTATATCATGCCCAATGTCATGACCGTGTGGTGGCAGCCCAGATATGCACGGAATCCTGATAGCACAGCTACATCCTCTTATGGGCTGAGGTGCCGCGCTGCTGTCTAAATTCTCTACTGCCCCAGAGAGGGTAGGAGATCGCACCGGCCGAGCTGTGGCACAGCAGCTGACAGCAGGAGGGCACCTCCCAGCTGCGCCAGGGGCATCCGGGGAGCCTCAGCAAGAGGCAGCGGTGGGCAGCAGGAAGGCGAAGCTCACAAAGAAAAGAGGGACTCTTCTCAGTGGCAAAGGCCGATGGTTTATTGTCTCCATGGGAGCCAGCCAAGAAAAGACCAGGAGCAACGGGATACAACAGTATATAAAGGGAGGGGAACAGTTGGGTGGGGACAATACAGTAACCAATGAGGGAGAACTTAGGAGGGACCATACTTATGAGGGACACACCGGTTAGCGAATAGGGAAGGTGGTAGGGAGGGACTCTTGTTCCTGATCCAATTACCCGCTGCTGAGGGGAGAACTTTCTGGAAAAAGGGAAGGGGTCAGTGGGTGACCGACAGGAGCTCAGGGGAGGATTAACAGAAGGTATCCAGGGAAATGGGGGAGGAGACACCAAAATGAAAACTCTCACTCACAGGGAGGGGTTACCGGGGAGGAAGGGGATTCCCAAGACCGAACCATTTAACAAGTAGGGGTAACAGAACAAACCAACTCTAACTGAACTGAACAACATACCACAACACTGAGGTACTCAGAATACTCAACCATT
>NW_024498723.1:0-2730 GCF_017590055.1 Onychostruthus taczanowskii
TAAGCAGATTTCAGAGGATTTTTGGGGAGTTTTAAGGGAATTTTTAAGGGACTTGGGGGATGTTTAAAGAGCATTTTAAAGCAGATTTGAGGGGATTTTAAGTGCATTTGAGGGGATTTTAAGATCTCTTTAAAGGGATTTCAGGGTTTTTAAAAAAAGAATTCTAAATCAGATTTTAGAGGATTTTTAGGGGAATTTTAGAGAGGTTTTAGAGGGTTTTTTGGGGGGTTTAAAGGCATTTTTGGGGGGTTCCAAAGCAGATTTTAGAGTATTTTAAAGTGATTTTAAGGTTTTTTAAAGGGAATTTCAGGGCATTTTTAAAGAGGATTTTTGGGGAGATTTTAGAGGATTTTGGAATGATTTTTAGGGGATTTTTGGTGGGATTTTAACGGGATTTTAAGGTTTTTTTAAGGGGATTTCAGGGCGTTTTTAGGGAGATTTTAGAGGATTTTGGGGGGATTTTTGTGGGATTTTTAGAGGATTCTTGGTGGGATTTTAAAGTGATTTTAAGGTTTTTTTAAGGGAATTTCAGGGCATTTTTAGGGAGATTTTCGAGGATTTTGGGTGGATTTTAAGGGGATTTTTGTGGGATTTTTGGTGGGATTTTTGTGGGATTTTAAAGTGATTTTAAGGTTTTTTTAAGGGGATTTCAGGGCATTTTTAGGGAGATTTTAGAGGATTTTGGGGGGATTTTAAGGGGATTTTTCTGGGATTTTTAGAGGATTTTTGGTGGGATTTTTGGGGATTTTAAAGCGATTTTAAGGTTTTTTTTAAAGGGATTTCAGGGGATTTTGGGGGACTTTGAAAGAGGATTTTTAAGGAGATTTCAAAGCATTTTTCAGGTGATTTTAGAGGATTTTTAGAGAGGTTTTAGAGCAGATTTTAGAGGGTTTTTAAGCAGATTTTAGAGCAGATTTTAGAGGGTTTTTAAGGAGATTTCTGAGGATTTTTGGGGGGTTTAAGGGCATTTTTAGGGGGTTGCAAAGCAGATTTTAGAGTATTTTAAAGAGAATTTTTAGGGAGATCTTCGAGGATTTTGGGGGGATTTTAAGGGGATTTTTGTGGGATTTTTAGAGGATTTTTGGTGGGATTTTAAAGTGATTTTAAGGTTTTTTTAAGGGGATTTCAGGGCGTTTTTAGGGAGATTTTAGAGGATTTTGGGGGGATTTTTGTGGGATTTTTAGAGGATTCTTGGTGGGATTTTAAAGTGATTTTAAGGTTTTTTTAAGGGAATTTCAGGGCATTTTTAGGGAGATTTTAGAGGATTTTGGGTGGATTTTAAGGGGATTTTTGTGGGATTTTTGGTGGGATTTTTGTGGGATTTTAAAGTGATTTTAAGGTTTTTTTAAGGGGATTTCAGGGCATTTTTAGGGAGATTTTAGAGGATTTTGGGTGGATTTTAAGGGGATTTTTGTGGGATTTTTGGTGGGATTTTTGTGGGATTTTAAAGTGATTTTAAGGTTTTTTTAAGGGGATTTCAGGGCATTTTTAGGGAGATTTTCGAGGATTTTGGGGGGATTTTAAGGGGATTTTTCTGGGATTTTTAGAGGATTTTTGGTGGGATTTTTGGGGATTTTAAAGCGATTTTAAGGTTTTTTTTAAAGGGATTTCAGGGGATTTTGGGGGACTTTGAAAGAGGATTTTTAAGGAGATTTCAAAGCATTTTTCAGGTGATTTTAGAGGATTTTTAGAGAGGTTTTAGAGCAGATTTTAGAGGGTTTTTAAGCAGATTTTAGAGCAGATTTTAGAGGGTTTTTAAGGCGATTTCTGAGGATTTTTGGGGGGTTTAAGGGCATTTTTAGGGGGTTGCAAAGCAGATTTTAGAGTATTTTAAAGAGACTTTTTAGGGAAATTTTGGAGATTTTGGGGGGAATTTTAAGGGGGTTTTTCTGGGTTTTTAGAGGATTTTTAGAGAGGTTTTAGAGCAGATTTTAGAGGGTTTTTGTGGGATTTTTAAAGGATTTTTGGTGGGATTTTAAAGTGATTTTAAGGTTTTTTTAAGGGGATTTCAGGGCATTTTTAGGGAGGTTTTCGAGGATTTTGGGGGGATTTTTAGAGGATTTTTGTGGGATTTTAAGGGGATTTTTAGAGGATTTTCGGTGGGATTTTTGGGTATTTTAAAGCGATTTTAAGTTGTTTTTAAGGGATTTTTGGGGTTTTTGTTGAATTCGGGGATTTTAAAGCCATTTTAAGGTTTTTTTTTAAAGGGATTTCAGCGGATTTTGGGGGACTTTGAAAGAGGATTTTTAAGGAGATTTCAAAGCATTTTTCAGGTGATTTTAGAAGATTTTTAAGGAGATTTGAGAGGATTTTTAGAGAGATTTTAGAGCAGATTTTAGCGGGTTTTTAAGGAGATTTCAGAGGATTTTTGGGGGGGTTTAAGGGCATTTTTAGGGGGTTGCAAAGCAGATTTTAGAGTATTTTAAAGAGACTTTTTAGGGAGATCTTCGAGGATTTTGGGGGGATTTTAAGGGGATTTTTGTGGGATTTTTAGAGGATTTTTGGTGGGATTTTAAAGTGATTTTAAGGTTTTTTTAAGTGGATTTCAGGGCATTTTTAGGGAGATTTTCGAGGATTTTGGGGGGATTTTAAGGGGATTTTTCTGGGATTTTTAGAGGATTTTTGGTGGGATTTTACAGCGATTTTAAGTTGTTTTTAAGGGATTTTTGGGGTTTTTGTTGAATTCCCGTTGGTGCTGACCCCCCCTCCCCCCCAGAGAGCCCCCCCGAG
>NW_024498724.1:0-2727 GCF_017590055.1 Onychostruthus taczanowskii
AAACTTCCCCCGCTGTACCCAGTGCTGAATTGCTGATACTTTACCATATAAATTAATAAATTGATTGCTGCTTGAATATTGGCCTAGTCAAGCTTCTCATTGATAACAACAGGGTGGGGACACCCTGGATGTTTGGGAAGGGCGAGTTCAGGGGTCTCTGGTTTTGCAGAAAGGTGGGGCTGGGGGCTGGGAAAGGCAGAAATGGGGGTCCAAGGCATTCCAAGGTGTCCCAGGGTCAGGTACACGGGAAGTCTGGAGGCTGGGAGCCATGGGATGGCTGGGAAAAGGGGAGCAGGGGGTCCTGATGTCCGGAAATGGGGGATTCAGGGGGTTCCTGGGCAGGATGAGGGGAGCAGGGGGGTCCCGGTGCCGGCAATGGCAGCTCAGGGTCCCGGTGCCGAGGGTCCCACTCCCCCCTCGCCCCAGAAGCGCCCCCGGCCCCAGCGCTGGAGCCATCGCGCTGCTCCCAGTCACTCCCAGTATGACCCCGGTATGATCCCAGTATAACTCAGTCAGCCAGGAGCTGCTCCCAGTATGATCCCAGTACAGCCCAGTCACTCCCAGTGATCCCACTCCTGGCATCCCCCGCCCCCACTCTGCGTTCCGACCTGTCCCGGCTCCAGCCCCGCTCCTGCCGCGGGCTGCCAGGGCTTCGGGAACGGGACAGGAGGAGGAGGAGGGAGGGAGGAAGAGGCGGAGCGGCAGCAGGAAGCTCCAGGAGAAGGAGAGAAGGAATCTCGTGGCCCTGGCGCTCCCTGAAGTCGCCGCAGCCCCGGGAGCATCGCCCCCCATCCCGCAGGTGCCCGGGGAGGGGGAGCTCGGCCCAAAGATCCCGGGGGGTCCCTGGATTTGGGTTTTTTGGGGGGGATGTTTGCAGCTGGCAGGGCTCCAAAGCCCAGCCGCAGATGGCCCTCGGGGACATCGCGGGGTCCCTGGGAGGTGTTTTTGGGGAGTCCCGGGGCCGGCAGTGGCTGCTCCCAGTATGAGCCCAGTCACCCCCAGTATGAGCCTGGGCAGTTCCCCTCATTCCCTGCAGGATCCCAGTCATTCCCAGTATGAGCCCAGTCCCTCCCAGTCATTCCCTATGATGATGCAGTTTGCTCCCACCATTTTCCCAGTTGCTCCCAATTCCTCCCGCTTTCATCCAGTGTGTTCCCAGATCTCCCAGTTGCCCCTAGCATAATCCTAGTCACTCCCAGTATGATCGCAGTCTCTCCCAGCAGGTCCCCAGTCACTCCCACTTGCCCCCATCAGGTTCCCAGTTCCCCCAGCACATTCCCAGTCTCTCTCAGTCTGGTCCCAGTCACCACCCATATGGTCTCAGACCCTCCCAGTATATCCCAGTTGCCCTGAACATTCTGGCAGTCATTGCCAGGCACTCCCAGTTACCTCAGCATGGTTCACTTGCCCCCAGTTTTATCCCAGTTGCTCCCATTTCCTCTAATGATGTCCCCAGCTGGCTCCCAGCATGGGCCTGGTAGCTCCCAGTAACCCGCAGGCAGGGTCCATTCACATCCACTCTAATCCCAGTACGATCGTAGCCGCTCCCAGTATGATCCCAGTCAGTCCCAGTCTGATGCCAGTGGCCCCAGTGTGATCCCAGTTGCTCCCTGTCAATACCAGCATGACCCCAGTAGCCTCCAGTGTGATCCCATGTGACTCCAAGTTTAAGCCAGTTGCTTCCAGCTTGTTCCCAGTCATTCCACTTCTTCCCAGTTACTTTCAGCACAATTCCAGTTGCTCACAGCCGCTCCCTGTCAATTCCAGCATGATTCCAGTCGCAGCATGGGACCAGCTGCTTCCAGTGTGCTTCCATGGCTCCACTGTGGTTACAGACACTCTCAGTATGGTCCCAGTTGGACCGTGTTGCCCCTGCTCCAGTCCCAGTCACTCCCCAGATGATCCCAGTCCCTCCCAGCATGGTCCCACTGACTCCCAGTTGCCCCCAGGTTGGTCCCAGTTGTTGCCAGTGTGGTTCCAGTCCCCCCAGGATGGTCACAGACACTCCCAGTATATCCCAGTTGCCCCCAGCATGTCTGCAGTCATTTCCAGGCACTGCCAGTGGCCCCAGGAAGGTGTTAGTTATCCCAGTGTGATCCCCCAGTCATGCCCAGAATATCCCAGTTGCCTCCAGCATGCATCCAGTCCTTCCAGTTCCTCCAGTTTGCTTGCAGCACGATCCCGGTTTCTCTCAGGTGCTCCCAGTAGCCCAAAGTGTGATCCCAGTCACTCCCTTTCAACCCCAATATGATCCCAGTAAGCTCCAGTTTGATCCCAGTCACATGCCAGCCCTCCCAGTGTGGTCCCAGTAGAATCCCAGTTGCTTCCAGTCTCTCCCAGTATGGTCCCAGCTGCCTCCAGCATGGTTCCAGTTGCTTCCTGGATCAATCCAGTCAGTCCCAGTATGACGCCATTTGCTCCCAGTGTGCTCCCAGTTGCTCCCAGTTGGGGCAGCTCTTCTTCTGGCAGCAGGTCTCTCCAGGTTGGTGTCCGGCCTCAAGAAGGCGGGCTTTGGCAGATGGCGGCGCACAGCCCAGCGTGGCCCTCACGCAGCTCCACGGAACGTCCATCTGCCCCCGAGGGCCAGCGGCAGGGGGTGGCTTGTGCCCGACGGGGTCGGCGTGGCACGCGCGGCAGAAGGAGGCGGCCGTGTCCCGCCGTGCCGCTCTCCCGCGCGGGGCAGAGTTGGTCGCTCGGCCAGCGCAGCTCTGAGCACACGCAGCACGG
>NW_024498725.1:0-710 GCF_017590055.1 Onychostruthus taczanowskii
ATTATAGGATTGCAACTCCTTGCAAATAACTATTGTAAGTTTTAAACTGTTTTTAAGTATGGAAAAATTAGTAATAGCTGATGGGCAGTGCAAACGGAGAAGCAAGGCTTTCACAAGGTGCAAGTGGGCTTGAGAAAGATGTATTTTAAGATATGCTTGCTACTGCAAAATATACATTTAAAATAGCCTAAGGAGAGAAACGAAAACCACAAAAGAAGCACCAAGCTCAAAGTGCCATCACCAGACCATCAGAAGAACACCAGAAAGGTGCAAGTGGGCTTGAGAAAGATGTATTTTAAGATATGCTTGCTACTGCAAAATATACATTTAAAATAGCCTAAGGAGAGAAACGAAAACCACAAAAGAAGCACCAAGCTCAAAGTGCCATCACCAGACCATCAGAAGAACACCAGGCTGCTGATGTCTGCAATTAGTGAGTTGTGCAAACACAACGGAAACCTGAAGGAAGAATTGTGGACAAGGAGCCCAAAACAAATCTACAACATAAACTCAGGAAGTAATGCAACTGCAACACTACAAAGGACCCTGGGCTGAAGAAGGGGGTGTGTACTGGCTTCGCCTCTTTTGCTTTGTTTTATCCCTTCTAATAACTTATTTAACACTTCAAATTTAAGAGTGGGCTTTGTTTCTCACATTTACCTAAACTGCTTTCTATCTGAAAAGAATGTTCCTTGAGTTTCCAAGAATTT
>NW_024498725.1:915-2717 GCF_017590055.1 Onychostruthus taczanowskii
TTCTCCAAGGACACTTGATTTTGCACCACGCAGTCACTGCCATAGTAAGGGCAGGGGAGGAGGGCAGGGGCCAGGGAGGAGATTACCCAACCAACTGCTCCTCCCGTAGGACAACACTGGCCAGCCATTCCAATGGCCCCATCCCATCAGTTCTGAGCACTGCTTTTGCCATTGTGTGTACCTGGAGCCTTTCAAGGAAAGCTTTGCTTTCACATTACCTTTCCAACATGCTCTGGAAAAGCTTGTGTTCCAGCTTGTGACCAACAGGACAGACCACTGGGACACAAGCATCAGAAGGTCACCCTGGCACAGCCAGGCATCAGCCTCGTGACTTTCTATTCTTCTTTGCTCAGCTGCAAAGAACAGGGCAGCACTGGGGCTTGTCTGAGCACCTGTGAGACAAACCTGATCTCACAGGATTCATTCCCTTCACACAAGGTCTTCCATCCCTTCTCTGCAACAGCCTGAACACCTGTAGCACAGCTGCTCCTTTTCATGTTTAGTCTAAGCCATTGGAAGCCACTCTCTGTGTCACCCTATTGCCAGGATAAATATTCCATTGATACTGCACTTGAATCCTTTTGATCTGCACTCCCCTGTTTTCCTCACAAGCACTTCAAAACACGACTTGCAGAATGCTGTTCGTGCCTTCTGTGCACAAGACAGCCAACAAGTTCCTCCTTCAGCTTCTAGTTTCCAAAAGAATTCCACTCTAACGCTTCTGTCTCACACATTCAACTAATGCCTGGCTTCTCTCCCCTTCCCTGGCTCATGTTTTGCCTCTTGCATTCCTTTTCTGCCCTCCCAACATTCCAGCAAGCCACCTCTGCCAATTCTCTTGCTTAGCAAGAATTTCCTTTTCTTGATTTTAAAACTCCACAGAGTTTTTAAACCTTATTCAAGCCATATCAGCCTGCTAAATGTGAACAGAGTAGACACGGCCAGGGACTCTTTTGGAGAGCAGCCATTCACAAGGGCTCATTCACAGTGACAGGACAAGTGGCCTTAAGCCACAGTTAGCTGGCTTTGGATGACATATTGGGAAGAAATTCTTCCCTGTGTGATATATGTGATGGAATAACTCATGCCTGCGTAAAATATACATGGAATAATTCCTGCCTATGTAAAATATACATGAAATAAGTTGTGCCTGCATAAAAATTCTTAAAGATTTCAAAACCACAACCACAGCAGGGGAAAGAGATTGCCTCACCAATTGTGAAATCACAGATGGCAGTGAAGAAGAGAACCTAATAAGCAACGGAAAAGAGATGGGCCCTTTCCTGGGACAGTCCAGAGACACCCAAGCATGAATACCTGACAAGTATCCATGACCAAGACAGTCAGAGTCATTAAGGATGTGCATCCCAATACCAGACCCCCTTAACTCCACCATCAGCATTCACCACTTCCCAGAACAGGCTTCGTCCAGCCCAGAAAAGGAAACTACATGAATATGTATAGCAATGAGAAGAACAAAAGAAACTCTGCCCCAGGCGAAATAAACAGTATAAAGCCAGCCCGACAGAGACAGCATTCAGTGTTCTACTGTATTTGTGAACAGGGGGATTAGAAGAGGTAGAGTTCGAGTTCGAGTCTGCCTTCATCCAGCGCCGATCCCGGGCTTGACGCTGACCCTTTGATTGTGGCTATCAGAGACCAAATCTTGGTCGTGAAATAAAAATCTTTTTATTGATTATTGATTTGGCTTTGTCATTAATTATCTATAACACCTGGAAGGGTGCTGAGGCTCTGGCTCAAGTTGCCCACATAAGCTGTGGCTGATCCATCCTTGGAGTGCC
>NW_024498726.1:0-263 GCF_017590055.1 Onychostruthus taczanowskii
GACAGTTGGGGACACACAGGAATGTGGTGTGGCCGAATAGGGGAAAGTGGAAGAGGTGACGTCACTGCCCCCCCAGCTGTGGGACCAGGGCAGGGTCCCCCCAGTGTCCCCCCAATGTCCCAAATGGAAACTCGATGTCCCCTCAGGGTCCCCAAAGAGCTCCAGAGTTGTCCCCATGTCCCCCACAAGACCCAAGTGTCCCCCAATGTCCAGCTGGGGACGCCAGGGTGGCACCCATGTCCTGTTGGGGACGTTGGGGACAT
>NW_024498726.1:2024-2717 GCF_017590055.1 Onychostruthus taczanowskii
GGGCAATGGGGGGTGGGAGAGGGAGCAGTGGGGGATGGGGGGACATGGAGGGGAGGGGACAGATGGGCTGGCAGGGGTGGCAGAGGGGACAGCATTGGGGACAGCGGGTAGGAGGGGCTATGAGGGGAGGGGCAGGGGGTGGCAGAGGGAACAAGAGGCTGACAAAGGAACAGAGGGGACAAAGGGGACCCCTCGGGGGTAGGGGGTCACCCCAGGAGGCCGTAAGTGTCCTGAGGTCCCTGACACCTCCCCTGTTCCCTCCCCAGCTGTCCCCAGCCCTGCTGTCACCACAGGTCACCGTGGTGGCCATTGTGGGCGAGCTGCTGGCCACCCTGCCCAGTCAGTACAAGATGAAGCTCATGTCCCCAAGGTGCCTGTACTGGGACCTGGTGGCCTTCACTGAGCACCTCCGGGCTACCCTGTACTGCATTGATGACACCTGGTGGCACCGCAATGTCACCTTGAATGATGACGACCCTGTCACCTCCCTGAGCCAGGCCCTGGCTGCCTACAAGAGCACCCCATGGACCACCCAGAAGCGTGTGACAACGGTGGCCAGCAAGTGGAAGGGGTTGGTGGATAAGCTTGTGTACTGGTGGGCCCGGCTGGCCAGGATGGCCACCAATCTCCACTACACCTGGAGGAAAGTGGCCACTGAGGCGGCCGACAGAGCGGCCAACGCCATCACCCAGG
>NW_024498727.1:0-2715 GCF_017590055.1 Onychostruthus taczanowskii
TTTTTTCCCAAAAATTTGGATTTTTTTCCCACAAATTTGGGATTTTTTTCCCAAAATCGGGGGATTTTTCCACCCTCTAATCAGATTTTCCCACCAAAAATCGGATTCCCCCCCCCCAAACCCCCCAAAATTGGGGGGTTTTTTCCCCAAAATTCTGAATTTTTTCCCCCAAATTTGGGTTTTTCCCCAAATTTGGGGTTTTTCCCTAAAATTGGGATTTTTTTTCCCAAAATCGGGGGATTTTTCCACCCTCTAATCAGATTTTCCCACCAAAAATCGGATTCCCCCCCCCCAAACCCCCCAAAATTGGGGGGTTTTTTCCCCAAAATTGGGAATTTTTTTCCCCCAAATTTGTGGGTTTTCCCCAAATTTGGGGTTTTTCCCTAAAATTGGGATTTTTTTTCCCAAAATCGGGGGATTTTTCCACCCTCAAATCAGATTTTCCCACCAAAAATCGGATTCCCCCCCCCCAAACCCCCCAAAATTGGGGGTTTTTTTCCCCAAAATTCTGAATTTTTTCCCCCAAATTTGTGGGTTTTCCCCAAATTTGGTTTTTTTCCCAAAATTGGGAGTTCCTTTCCCAAAATCTGGGAGTTTTCCACCCTTAAATCAGATTTTCTCACCAAAAATCGTATTTTTCCCCCCCAAAAATTGGGGTTTTCTCCCCCAAAATTGGGGTTTTTTTCCCAAAAATTTGGATTTTTTTTCCCCCAAATTTGGGATTCTTTTCCCAAAATTAGGATTTTTTTTCCCAAAATCTGGGGGTTTTCCACCCTTAAATCAGATTTTCCCACCAAAAATCGGATTTTTCCCCCCTAAAATCGGATTTTCCCCCCCCAAAATTGGGGGTTTTTTCCCCAAAATTTGGAATTTTTTTCCCCCAAATTTGGGTTTTTCCCCAAATTTGTTTTTTTTCCCAAAATGGCGGTTTTTCTCCCCAGGACGGCGTACGAGCAGGGCGTGACGGCCGCGGTGACGTACAGCGGGATCCTCACCGACCAGCTCTACCACTGGTGGCAGGGCGAGCAGTGACCCCAAAAAAACCCAAAAAACGCCCCAAATCCCCCCAAAATCCGGGCGGGGGAGGGGCTGCGGGCGTCGGCGCGAAATAAAAAAAACTGGGCTGGAAAACTTAAAAAAATGAGGAAAATCACCCAAAAATTGGGGTGGGAAAAGGTGAAAAATGGGGCTGAAAAACACCAAAAAATGGGGAAAATAACCCAAAAAATGGGGGGGAAAACCACCAAAAATGAGGAAAAATATCCCAAAAATTGGGGTGGAAAAGGTAAAAAAAATGAGGTGAAAAAAGGAAAAAAAGGGGGTGAAAAAGGTGAAAAATGAGGAAAATAACCCAAAAAATGGGGTGGGAAAAGGTGAAAAATGAGGCTGAAAAACACCAAAAAATGAGGAAAATCACCCAAAAAATGGGGGAAAAACAGGTAAAAAATGAGGAAAAGAACTCAAAAAATGGGGGTGGGAAAAGTGAAAAATGGGGTGAAAAAAGGAAAAAAAAAGGAGGTGAAAAAGGTGAAAAATGAGGCTGAAAAAGAGGAAAAAATGAGGAAAATCACCCAAAAATGGGGGTGAAAAACACCCAAAAATGAGCAAAAATATCACAAAAATTGGGGTGGGAAAAGGCAAAAAATGGGGGTGGGAAAGAGCAAAAAAATGAGAAAATAACCCAAAAAATGAGGCAGAAAAACACCAAAAAATGAGGAAAAATATCCCAAAAAATGGGGATGGGAAAGGTGAAAAATGGGGGGTGGGAAATGCCAAAAAATGGGGCTGAAAACCACCAAAAAATGGGAAAAATAACCAAAAAATGGGGTGGGAAAGGTGAAAAATGGGGCTGAAAAACACCAAAAAATGGGGAAAATAACCAAAAAAAATGGGGTGGGAAAAGGTAAAAAAATGGAGGTAGGAAACGGCAAAAAAATGAGGAAAATAACCCAAAAATTGGGGTGGGAAAAGGTGAAAAATGGGGTGGAAAAAGGAAAAAAAAGGAGGTGAAAAAGGTGAAAAATGAGGCTGAAAAACAGGAAAAAATGAGGAAAATCACCCAAAAAATGGGGGTGGGAAACAGCAAAAAAATGAGGAAAAGAACCCAAAAAATGGGGTGGGAAAGGTGAAAAATGGGGTGAAAAAAGGAAAAAAATGAGGAAAATATCCCAAAAATTGGGGTGGGAAAGGTGAAAAATGGGGTGAAAAAAGGAAAAAAATGATCCCAAATCCACCTGGGAGCCCCAAACTTCACCTGGGACCCCCAAAATCCACCTGGGGACCCCCAAAAAACATCTGGGACCCCCCCCAAATTTACCTGGGACCCCCAAAAATCATCCGGAACCCTCCAAAATTCATCCAGGACCCCCAAAAGTCACCTGAGACCCCCCCCCAAATTTCACCTGAGACCCCTAAAATTCACCTGGGACCCTCCAAATCTCACCTGAGACCCCCAAAATCCACCCGGGACCGCCCAAATCCCCCCAATTCCCCCCAAAAACAGGCGAGGCCTTTAGAAAACACCTTTAATGGTGGGGGAGGGGCACAGGTAATAAATAGGGGGCTCAGGTGGGGTCAGGGGGGCTCAGGTGAGATCAGGGGGGCTCAGGTGTGGGTTCAGGTGTGGGCTCAGGTGAGGTCAAAGTGGGCTCAGGTGGGGTCAGGTGGACTCAGGTGTGGTTCAGGTGGGCTCAGGTGTGGGCTCAGAGGGACTCA
>NW_024498728.1:0-976 GCF_017590055.1 Onychostruthus taczanowskii
AAGCCCCCAGACCCAATTGGAGCCCCCCAGACCTCGGGCCTGAGGGCCAGCAGGGAGGTGAGGATGCCGGGGATGTGGTTGGTGCCGATGTCCCGCGCCAGCTCCGGCAGCTGCGCCGAGAACCGCAGCAGCTCCCGCAGCACCGAGACCCCCAGCGCCACCGTGGGAGGGGGGTCCTGCGACTGGGGGCACCCCAAAACCCGTCAGGACCCCTCCCCAAATTGTACAGACCCCCCCAGAATCACCCATTTAAAACAACCCCAAAAATCCCTGAAAAATACCCCAAAGATTCATTAAAATCCATTAAGAATGGGGGGTGGGACCCCCCAAAACACCCCCAGGATTACCCTGAGGGGGGGGTCCTGCGACTGGGGCACCCCAAAACCCGTCAGGACCCCTCCCCAAATTACAGAGACCCCCCGGAGCCCCCCCATTTCAAACAACCCCAAAAATCCCTGAAAAATACCCCAAAGATTCATTAAAATCCATTAAAAGTGGGGTGTGGGACCCCCCAAAACACCCCCAGGATCATCTTGGGGGGGGGTCGTGCGACTGGGGGCACCCCAGAACCTGTCAGGACCCCTCCCCAAATTGTACAGACCCCCCCAGAATTCCCCCATTTAAAACACCCCCAAAAATCCCTGAAAAATGCCCCAAACATTCATTAAAATCAATTAGAAGTGGGGTGTGGGACCCCCCAAAACCCTCCCAGGATCATCTTGGGGGGGGGTCCTGCGACTGGGCGCACCCCAGAACCCGTCAGGACCCCTGCCCAAATTACAGAGAACCCCCAAGGATTGTCCCAATTGAAATAACCCAAAAAACTCCCAAAGAAATCAAAAGAATTCAATAAAATCCATCAGAAATGGGGGGTGGGACCCCCAAACCCCCCCCCAGGATTATCTTGGGGGGGGGGGCCTGCGACTGGGCGCACCCCAAAACCCCTCAGGACCCCCCCCCCAATTACAAAAACCCC
>NW_024498728.1:1214-3305 GCF_017590055.1 Onychostruthus taczanowskii
CCAAAACCCCTCAGGACCCCTCCCCAAATTACAGAGACCCCCCAAAAATTGTCCCAATTGAAATAACACCAAAAATTCCCCAACAAAACCCAAAAAAATTCATTAAAATCCATTAAAAAGGGGGGGTGGGACCCCCCAAAACCCCCCCAGGATCACCCTGAGGGGGGATCCTGGGACTGGGGGCACCCCAAAACCCATCAGGACCCCTCCCCAAATTATACAGACCCCCCAGAATGAAACCCATCAAAATAGTAAAAAAAAAAACCAAAACAAAAAACCCCCCCAAAGATTGAAGAAAATTGGTCCAAAATTGGGTGTAGGACCCACCCAGGAGGGCCTGAACCCCCCCAGGTGTCCCCAGGTGTGTCCCAGGTGTGTCCCAGCTGTGTCCCAGGTGTGTCCCCAGGTGTGTCCCAGGTGTCCCAGGTGTGTCCCAGGTGTGTCCCAGGTGTCCCCAGGTGTGTCCCAGGTGTCCCAGGTGTGTCCCCAGGTGTGTCCCAGGTGTGTCCCAGGTGTCCCCAGGTGTGTCCCAGCTGTGTCCCAGGTGCCCCCAGCTGTCCCCAGGTATATTTTGGGTATCCCCAGGTGTGTCCCTACATGTTCCCAGCTGTCCCCAGGTGTGTCCCCACTGTCCTCAGGTGTGTGTCACCCATCCCAGGTGTGTCCCAGGTGTATCCCCAAGAGTGTCCCCGGGGTCCCCAGCTGTGTGCCACCCATCCCAGGTGTATCCCAGGTGTGTCCCAGCTGTCCCCAGGTGTGTCCCCAGTGTCCCCAGCTGTGTGTCACCTATCCCAGGTGTGTCCCCAGCTGTCCCCAATGTCCCCAGGTGTGCCCCAGGTGTCCCCAGCTGTCCCAGGTGTGTCCCCACTGTCCCAGCTGTATCCCAAGGTGTGTCCCAGGTGTGTCCCCAATGTCCCCAGTGTCCCCAGCTGTGCCCCAGGTGTCCCCACTGTCCCCACCTGTATGTCACCCATCCCAGCTGTATCCCCAGGTATGTCCCCAGGTGCGTCCCCAGCTGTCCCCAGGTGTGTCCCCAATGTCCCCAGGTGTGTATCACCCATCCCAGCTGCATCCCGAGGTGTCCCAGTGTCCCCAATGTCCCCAGGTGTGCCCCAGGTGTCCCCAATGTCCCCAGCTGTATGTCACCCATCCCAGCTGTATCCCCAGATGTGTCCCAGGTGTGTCCCAGCTGTCCCCAATGTCCTCAGCTGTCCCAGCTGTATCCCCAAGTGTGTCCCCAATGTCCCCAGGTGCGTCCCACCTGTCCCCAGGTGTCCCAGCTGTCCCAGGTGTGTCCCCACTGTCCCAGGTATGTCCCAGCTGTCCCAGGTGTGTCCCCACTGTCCCAGGTATGTCCCAGCTGTCCCAGGTGTGTCCCCACTGTCCCAGGTATGTCCCAGCTGTCCCAGGTGTGTCCCCACTGTCCCAGGTATGTCCCAGCTGTCCCAGGTGTGTCCCCACTGTCCCAGGTATGTCCCAGCTGTCCCAGGTGTGTCCCCACTGTCCCAGGTATGTCCCAGCTGTCCCAGGTGTGTCCCAGCTCTATCCCCAGGTGTGTCCCAGCTGTGTCCCACCTGTCCCCAGGTGTGTCCCCAGGTGTGTCCCCAGTGTCCCCAGCTGTGTGTCACCTATCCCAGGTGTGTCCCCAGCTGTCCCCAATGTCCCCAGGTGTGCCCCAGGTGTCCCCAGCTGTCCCAGGTGTGTCCCCACTGTCCCAGCTGTATCCCAAGGTGTGTCCCAGGTGTGTCCCCAATGTCCCCAGTGTCCCCAGCTGTGCCCCAGGTGTCCCCAATGTCCCCAGCTGTATGTCACCCATCCCAGCTGTATCCCCAGGTATGTCCCCAGGTGCGTCCCCAGCTGTCCCCAGGTGTGTCCCCAATGTCCCCAGGTGTGTATCACCCATCCCAGCTGCATCCCGAGGTGTCCCAGTGTCCCCAATGTCCCCAGGTGTGCCCCAGGTGTCCCCAATGTCCCCAGCTGTATGTCACCCATCCCAGCTGTATCCCCAGATGTGTCCCAGGTGTGTCCCAGCTGTCCCCAATGTCCTCAGCTGTCCCAGCTGTATCCCCAAGTGTGTCCCCAATGTCCCCA
>NW_024498729.1:0-2610 GCF_017590055.1 Onychostruthus taczanowskii
GAGCTCTTGGGAGTCTCTTGAGGAATGCCTTATGCCCCACTTCTCTCTTGGACACTCAAATAGCCCCTGTCTGTAGAAAAGAGAAGCTTGAATAAGTCTGTTGAGTCTCCTGAAAGGAACAAATTTTTAGGACAGCAAGCAGCAATCCCACAGTGATATCAGGATAAAAATCCCCTCAAGTGACAACACCATGAGGAATGGACTAGTGCAGTTCTGGGCTGTGTTTGCCTGTGACAGCAGCATGCTGGACAGGAAGGCAGATGTGCTGATGGTGCCCTCAGTCCGACGTCTGTGTATTTCTGGGAGCTAGAGGAGTCCAGCTCGACCCTGTTAGGAACTCAGTTTGGAAAATAACAGTTCCTTTTTCTTTTGTCTCTTTTAATTTGGTTTGTTTTGTTTCTTTTTCCCTTTGGGCAGCATCCATTTCTGCAATCAGCGGAGCCTCTCGTAAGCCTCTTTTGACAGCAAAGGAGATGACAAGGACCACCTCAGCACTTGGAGAACAGAGCCTCTGAGAGCAGGTAGAAATGCTGAGGAGAGAGGGGCCTGGATACAGGCAGCCATCAGAGCTGGGAAGAAAGGTGACATCTCCTTTTCTCCCACCTGATGATCCTCCTTCTGAATTTCAGCTTAGGACAGCATTGCTGGAGGGCACAGAGTCACTACTGATGTGCACTTTTCAGGTGGGAGGTGGTGCGAGGCATGAAGCTTCCACTGATTACTTGGGGAGCTTGGCTGGGCCTTCATGCGGAAGTGTCTTCCTCCCCTCACCAGGAGCTGGAAGGGCAGCATTTGGAGGCCCAGCAGTTGCTGGCACAACGGGCAAACTTCCTGGCAGAGGTACAGAAGGAGCAGGAGAAAAGGCTGCTTGGGATGAAGCCGGAAGTTGCCACCATGCAAGCTGAACGAGAAGAGGTACAAAGCAGAGCCAGTGAAAAGGCAAAGGCTGTGAAAAGAGAGTTTCTGTGTTGATTTGGACTGCTCTGTGCTCCTTATGGGCACTGTTTCTCTGGACACTGTCTGTCTGGGTGGCATTGTCCCTTGGTAAACAGTGCTGGAGAGACGTTTGTGCCAGGAGGGAAAGGACTGCTCAGGTGAGGGGCTATCAGAGTGCAGGTTTGAGGAAGGCAGGAATGGTGTTGCGGGCCCAAAGAGAATGGGAAAGCCAGAGCTTTGTCTCAGAAGGAAGGAGGTCCCACAGGAAGCCCCCTGCAGAGCCAGGCTAGAGCTGTGGGAGCAGGCTGACTGTCAGGCTGCTGAGGAGGTGCCTGAAGCTGCTGAGTGCTTCCTGTGCCTTCTTTGTCTGATCGAGCAGTGTATGGTGTGTGCGCCTCAGCATGAGCTGGAGCACATCTTCCTCCTCCCTTTGGTGTTGGGAGAGACATTTTGGATTCCCTAGACAATCCATTGTGGTCCTTGGAGGCAGCCAGGGAGCACTTGGGGTGCTCCTTGTGCCTTTGAGGGCAGCTGGGAGTGGGTGGGCTTTGCCTGAGCTTCCCTGTGCAGTAAAGACAAGAGCAGGGATTGTGTCCCGAGCAGCAGAAGGCTGCGACCCAGCCAACGACTCCGTGAAGGTGTGTGTGCTACTCTGGCCAAACTGAAGAGAAGAACACTTGGCTTCCTAGATTCCCTTTAGACTCCTGACTTGTCACCAATCATTGGAGACAAAACTACTTCTGAGAAATTGATTGGCTGTGCGGCTGATTTAATGCTGGTGTTGTTTCTTTGACTGTTTGTACTTCCATTATTCCTTCCACAGATTCCATGGGCCCCCGCCATCTAAATCCCCACTCTAAGGGCTTTTCAAATGAAAACAAAGGAAACGTGCAGCAAAGCAATCAAGGAAGCAGAAGATATGACCAGGATCGCTTCAGGATTACTTTCTGCAGTGGCAGCTTGGAGCTGCACTCACAATAAAAGTCCTATACACCCTCAAGCCTGTTGGAAGATTCCCTTCCTTGTCAGCCAGGGAATAAGGCTCTAGGTTCACTTCTGAATTGGCCATTCCTTCTTAAAGACGGAAAGCCCCTCCTAAGGGCCTTCTGGTGTGGTTTGCAATTGGGAGAGGTCTCCTTCTTTTATCAGCTCCAACCTACACTGCCTTTGGAATGCTGCCCATTGGCCAGTTTTTGCCCAGCCGTGGACTTGTGGATGAGGAAGAAAGTGCAATTGCATTTCCAGCCAAAACCCAGTGAAGAGCAGGGCAGCCAAAACATCCTGTGCAGATACAGGCTTTCAGCTGTGCACAGAGATGCTTTTGGTTCCTGCTCGGTGTAGCTGGCACGTCTCCTCTGTGACTGCTCCTGCCTCCCAGGTGGCCACGGCCAATAGGTACGAGGCTCTGCAAGTGGAACCAAGAAGGTGGGCACCTCTGCTGGCAGTACAGGAGAGCAGAGAGGAAAACGCCTGGCAGGACCCTGGCCAGCGAGGCAATGCACCCTCTGGACCGGCTCTCTGTCAACAGAAAAGGACTGGTGGGTGACGCCACGCTTGGGGTTGTCTGGGGCTCAGCAATCATGAAAAGTCTCTGTGCTTGAGTGGGTTTGTCCCTCTTTCTGTGCCTTCCGTTGTCCCTGTGCTCTGCGCTGTCTACCCAGGGCTGTGTAGCTG